>NC_068953.1:40650393-40652893 GCF_026419915.1 Harpia harpyja
TCTTGAACTCTCTCTTCAAAGTTCTTTTCAACTTTCCCTTACGGTACTTGTTGGCTATCGGTCTCGTGCCAGTATTTAGCCTTAGGTGGAGTTTACCACCCGCTTTGGGCTGCATTCCCAAGCAACCCGACTCCGAGAAGCCCCGGGCCCGGCGCGCCGGGGGGCCGCTACCGGCCTCACACCGTCCGCGGGCTGCGGCCTCGATCACAAGGACTTGGGTCCCCTGAGAGCGCCGCCGGGGAGGGGGGCTTCTGTACGCCACATGTCCCGCGCCCCACCGCAGGGCGGGGATTCGGCGCTGGGCTCTTCCCTCTTCACTCGCTGTTACTGAGGGAATCCTCGTTAGTTTCTTTTCCTCCGCTGACTAATATGCTTAAATTCAGCGGGTCGCCACGTCTGATCTGAGGTCGCAAACCCAAACGCACCGCCAGCGCTGCTGCGGTCTCGCGCCACCCGGCCCGCCCTCCGCCACGCGGCGGAAGGCGCACGCGAGAAGGCGCGCGGGAAGGCCCCAGCCCGGAGACGGCCCGACACGCGACGGACGCGCCCGGAGACGGCCCCCCGGGAACACGGCCAGGGACGACGGCCGGACGGGTGCCCGGGCGAACGGCGCAACGGCGACCGTGCGCGCGGTCGCCGCCGCCGCCCGGGGCGCGGCGGGGAGGTCGGGGAGAAGAGGCTGGGGGGGGCGACGGGGGTGACCCCCGTCCCCGGCACGCACACGCGCGCGCGGCAGCACGGCACGGTACCACCGCGGTACCCACCCGCAGACAGCCGCCCGCGCGGGAGGCCGGGGGCGAGGTCCGCACCTCCCCCCCTTCTCTCTCCCCACCGCCGCGCCAGGCCCGACCGGCTCTACGAACCCTGACGGCCCCGGCGGGACGAGCTCCGCCCAGCGGGTGCTCCGGGAGCGAGGAGCTTCGGAGCGCTCCCTGAGTCTCGATTTAGGGGGACGAAGGCCCTTGGCAGCCGCCGCCGCCGGGCTGCGGGGAACCGCTCCCCGGGCCCGGGGCCGCGCGCACGCGCGGGCCTGCGAGGCACCCCAGCCGCGCCGCTGCGACCGCCGCCCTGCCGCGAGGCGAGGGGCGGTGGCACAGACGGGCGATTGATCGTCAAGCGACGCTCAGACAGGCGTAGCCCCGGGAGGAACCCGGGGCCGCAAGTGCGTTCGAAGTGTCGATGATCAATGTGTCCTGCAATTCACAGTAATTCTCGCAGCTAGCTGCGTTCTTCATCGACGCACGAGCCGAGTGATCCACCGCTAAGAGTTGTCTGGCTTTCGGCACCACCCCGCACGCGCGAGGGGGCCAGGACCGCTTGCCACAGGCAAGCGGCCCCTCTGGAGGATGGCCCACCGCCCGCCCACCCCCCTCCGCACGCGCGGAAGGGGCACGGCGCAGCACGACGGAGGAGCCTCGCCTCTGCTGACCGTACAAGCACACACGGAGAAAGGGGGGGAAAGGAACGGAAAACTCCGAACGGCAAGGGCGGGGAGCCCGCGCTCCCGACCGACCTGGGAAATGCCTTGCTCGTGTCGGAGGCGGCCCAGGCGCACGGGCTTGGCCCAGCCTCTGCGCAGAGGCAGCGATGCGCCCGACCGCGCGCGGCCTGCCCACCACGCTCCGGACGACACGGCTGCTGCTGCTGGGCAGCAGCGGGGAGCCCCACCGGGCCCGCGCGCGCCTCCGCGCCAGCTGCGCCGCACTACGACAGCCAACTCCCCCGGGCTCGCCCCGACGGCAACCTCCGCGGCCACGCCACCGCTCCAAGAGGCGGCAACCGCCAGAGCCGGCGACGCACCGCCCGCGGCCTGCCGGACGGCACCCACTGCCGCACCAGAGTGGCTGCCCTCCCGGAACCACCACCACCGCTTCTCGCCTCGGCCCCTTCCACGGGCACGCCCCGGGTGGAAGGCGGATGGCGCTAAGCCGGGGGCAGCGCCCGCTCTCCCCATTTCCACGCGGAGACCGCGCGTGGGGTGCCCCCACCCGCCCCCGCCCACCTGCCCGGCGCGGCCGGGAAGCGCGACGGGGAAGCGGCGGGCAGGGCCCGGGACGGGACAGCCGCGCGGCTGGCGGCGGGCGCCCTCCGGCTGACCGACAGGCCAAGCGGCGCCGCCGCCGCTCAGCCGGGGTGCCGCCCTTGCCAGCAGCCAGTGGCGGGAGACCACCGAGGGCTCGCCAGGGCGAGGGGGGGGAACGGAGCGCAGCGCGGCGCAGCGCTGCGACAGAGGCGCGGCGGCCTGGCAGCCGCCCGGCGAGCCCCCACCGCGGGGACCCGCCACCCCGGGCAGCGAGCCCGCGCTCGCGCCGGGGTCGCCCGTTTCGAGGCAGGCAGGCCGGCTATGGCCGACTGCACCGCGGTCTCCACCGAGACCGGACCGTGGAGAGGAGGGGGCAGCGGGACCCCTCCCTGGCACGGCTGCCCGCGGGACGAGCACGGGCGGCAGCCGACCAGGGCCCTTCGTGGGAGCAACTCCCGGCCCCTTTAAGGCACCACC